>NC_071119.1:2557500-2570000 GCF_024256425.1 Clarias gariepinus
GTACAAGACTATCTTTTATAAAAAATAGCAGAACAAGAGAATAACACTGAATAACCATACTTAGACTTGTGTGACTGTCCCCAACATAAAGCAAGGAATCAATCTATCCCATTCAGTGTGGAGTTTAGCTAAGTTTACCAGTCAAAGGCAGACAAATGCACCTCATGCAGACAAATGAGTCCAATTCGTAAAGACAGGAAAGTCCAAATCCTACGGACAGACACATGCACACTTGTATAAACATTTCAAATTGTAATATTTCATTTAACATAGGATTATAACGATTCTTTATTATTAACACATATACGGCATTGACCTAATCATAGCTCATAAAAGCACATCTTAAAGTCAGTTATATCCATGTTACAAAAGGAAAATGTTGTGTGACTGTCCTAATTTTAAGTAGTTTGTATTAAACTTTTTAATTTTAATGAAGAAATGGATTAAAGACATAATTTAGAAAACAAGTGTTCTAGATTTCAACACTATGTTAAACTCAATATCAACAACAGCACTGTTAGCATCATATACTAGACAATTGTAGTTTTAATTTATGCAAGCTTGCTAAAGTAAAAATTTAACTACAATTAATTTAATATGTCTATAATTTTTCCAACACAAAAATAACATTTGTTTGAGTGACAAACATTTCTTAAACACATCTTTAATATCAGGCAAGTGCATATTTTAAATGCTGTAGCTAAAGCTTAACTCCAAACTTCTTGTTTTACCAGCAAAAAACACAAATACTTATATTTAAACGTTAGCTTTCTGTAATTAAAGTTATTTCTATCTTTTTCGTTAACTTTATCTGTTAGACTTTGGCTAAGGCAGTCACTAGCTAGCTAAGAGTTGACTATTTTACTAGCTAATGTTTCGGTAACTTAAAACAGTTTGTGCTTTATTACTTTACAGGCATTAAATACGAGACAATATTATATTCCCGGTAAAAACGTTTGAAAACGTGTTTTTCTTTTCCGTACCACTTATACCTAACTAAGCTAGCTTGTTATGTCAAATGTTTGCCTAAAGAAAGCTACAAATGTAAACTCCTCATCAAACATACAACAATGACCACAAATCTTATGAGAGATAAGAATAAATGTTACCCTTTGCTTTCATGATATGATAAATAGACAGCATGTTACAAACATATCTTACCTTCAGCCCAGAAGCTTGACAAATGAACATGTGCCTCAAATAGCTCATGCTTACAACAGATCCAATGTTTTGAGGTATATATTACAGTGTTTTTTTAGGTTGCAGTTATTACTATAAATAATTAGGTAGTGTGGGTAAATTTTACTCATTATTATATAATTAAACTTGATGACGAAAATAATAGGTAAATGGTAGACTATTTGCAAGGGTAGTATTTACCACCCACCAAAATCATTTTTTACAGTGCAGAAAAGCCTGGCACCACTTCTGTTCTGTAAACTTTTATACGTGAGATGTTTTTTTGTTTGTTTGTTTTTCTCCTCCAGACTAGACTCCGTATCTTCACTTTGCTTCTTTGCACAGAGATAAGATAAAATGTAAATGCTGATCTTCTAAACAGGAGCCGGCTTTCTCCTTGCTGCTGATTTTCGCTGCTAAAGCGGAATGCTCAAAGCCAAGGATCTCTGATTCTGTTTCAACCTTGGAGCTAATCGAGGCTTGGACCCTTCGCTGAATCAAACTCGCACAATGAAATGTATTGTTATCAGTTCGGAGGAGCGTTTTATTTATGCGACAAGTCAGACGCACCAAATTTATGTTTAGAGACCAGTAAAGATGAAAGAGGTCAAGGTCCTCGCTGGCCAAGTTTAAGATGAAATCACAACAAAAAGAAAAGAAAATTTTAAGAGATGTTCTGCTCGTTTTAAACCTTCAAGATGTTCATTACCCTTGGTATTATGCTTTGTATTGATACAAACCTTAAACTCTGCCTTTTTACCAAAAGGGAAGCTTCCAGAACTTGCACAAGTCATGATGCAACGCTCTCAGCATTATATCCATAGGTCCTGTCTGAGAATTTGTCTTTCTCGGCTAAGAAGCAGACAGCATTACTGCCAGGTTGATGGGTCATAATGATGTTCCAGTGCAAAAAAAAACCCTGACTGACACGTCTCGCCTGTCGGAGCTTGTTCGATCCCTTAAGGGGACGAGGGCAAATTTGCTGAGGTTACGAGTCCATTTAAGTGGACGACATTTCAAACGTTTGGCTTGTGAGTCTGAACGAGGGATGAGAGCAAACAGGACCAATCATGGAGCAATATGCCTGGCCTGTAACCTTTGACTTTGAGCTACTTTACAAGTGATGATGCGTGTTCGGAAAAGTGTTCTATTTTTCCCTAAACCCTTCCAAAACTTTTTTTCCACTAGAAGAAAATAAGACATAATTACAGGTTTATAATAATAAACTAGTCTGGACCTCTTCCTGTAAATATGCAAAACAGTGCGATGCGAAATTGGGCTAATTACGCTTCCAAAAACAGAACTGCTATTTAGGTTTTCCTTCTTTTCCAGTCTTATTCTCAATTGCGCTTCATTGTTCTGTAGGTCTCGTCCTTGTCTTTTTCTTTATCTCTACAGTAGCTCTTCAACTGGTGAACATGCTTATTTTTAAACAAAGAATCCCCTTAGTCAGTCTTTCTACCCTTACACAAGCTCTTGTCTTCCGTTCTATATCGGTGGCTTTTAACCCAACATGTATTAACCCAACCCAACCCAACAAGGCTTGATGAGATGAGATTAGACTTTAGTGCTTTACACTGATGATTCGGAAAAGCTTCTATAATGTATGGGAGAAAGCTCCAGGCAAACACTGGTGTAGACTGGAGCTCCGCCGTGGAGGACGGGAGCTGAGTCTTCAAGTGTCAAATCTGCAAACGTGGCTGCACCGACCTTGCAAAGCGAGACAGAATCGCAAAATAGTATCTTGTTTTTATGATGAAATTATTACCTGCCATCAGCACAGGTAATACCTACAGCAATGTGGCACCAGTGGCCGGATTCCCTCAGGGGTGATTATGGAAGCTGTTTTTATTGATGTAAGCATGAGCCACAGCCGTCAATGAGATCTGGGTACCAGTACAGACTGAGGCCATGGTCATTAAAAATGGAGCTTTTCACTTGGGACAATCTTCACTTGATTTAAAGTCAGCTTTGTTTATGAGGATATTTTGTGCAGTGGTGGACGTACGTACAGTAAACTAGTGACTGTGTTACCGTTGCGTACTGGACGTTTTACACGCGAGTACATACGTGCACAGTTACTCCCACATCACAAACAGAGGTGTACTAAATGTACTATTAAGCTCACTGCTGCCACATACCGTACAAAACTCTGACACACACAGACCCTGCAGACTTGGGGCATGAGGCGTGGTACAGCCTGGATGGGTTGCCAGTCCATTAAAGGGCACACAAGCACACACACTCACACTCTACGGGCAGTTTGGGATCGCCACTTAGCCTAATCTTGGCTTGTTGGAGCACCTGGAGGAAACTCACCAAGCACCTGAAGAATAGCAAATTCCACACACACTCAACTCTTAGACAGGAGTTGAACCCTTAACCCTGGAGGTGTGAAGCAGCGATGCTAGACACTACCCCAATGTGGCATCTATTTTGGGAACTTTTTTGGTGAAAAATTTGATGCGTTCATTTTTATGGACTAAAAAAAGCTAACAATAGCCTGTCTGAGAGTAAAAATTCCGGATGTTTTAGTCAATAAACCCAAAACTTAATCCAAGCCGACCTTTTGTCAATGACATGGAGGTCAGAACAACTTTGGGGTTATTGAATGTCGAAGACCTGTCCTGCATAACAGTTTGTGCTTTACACACACAGTAAACTCAATAAATTCCATTGCTTTGAAGATCATGTTTTGGAGTCATTTGTTCCACGTTATCCCAACATCATTTTATTCATCAAAGTATTTCTTTTCTTCAAGTACAAAATTTGTTGTGTTTTTTCTTTGTTGTCATCACACCTTATTTAAAACGACGTGGCAACGTTATAGGATAGTACAACAGCAATTTCTGTTATGTCATACAAATTCTAGCTAGTAAAGCCAATCGCTAGATTTCACAGAAAGGAAGCTACCTGTTCAAACAGGACGTACTGTTACAAATTTGGAATCATGTAAAGATAATGCGTGAACCAGGATACGTTTATAAAATCTGAGTATCTGTTTGTAAACACTTTCTGGTAAGCAGGAAGTTTGTCAAGTCGTACAGGAGGGAAACTTGACTATGATAAACATTGTAACTTGGTACTGTACAAATTTAGAGAAAACACTGAGCAGAAACTGATCAGCACTTATATATATTTTTTTCTATGAATAACATTTTCACAGTTAAAGTGTAATCCGAATATAAAGCAGAGATCTGCTTTGATTTGGTGAGACAGCGGAGAAACTGGGTTAGCGATGGCGACGGTTTTCTAGCGTCGCCTGATTATTACCAGGGCGAACAAATGTGTGTGTGTGTAGAGAGACTGATGGGTTTGGCCTGTTTTTTTTTGTTGTTTTTTTTTTTATCCTGCTGTGCTCTTTTCTAATTGTCTCCCATGGGACAACATAAGAGCTCATCACTGCAAGCAGAACTGAATAAAGCAGGAAAAGATTTATTTTTACCTTCTCTTACTTTTTTCCTGTCTCTTAAAAAAAAAAAAAAAAAAAAGAAGAACCAAGAAAAGGAAAAGCTGGAACTGAAAATCTCCAGTGGCTGTTGCTGGAATAACTGCGTGGGGACATTTCTTTGACAAAAGACCCCTATCTAAGCATTCTTTAATTTTTTTGTTTGACGTTCAGGTTATAGCCCTCTTTTCTTTTGACCCCCACCATGCATTGACAAATGCATCCCACCTAGAGGGTTTAGGATTTGAATCTCACTTTTGGTCTGTCTGCGAGGAGTGTGCATGTTGCCCACATGTGCTTGGTGGAGTTTCTCTGGTTTCCTTCGACAGTCCAAAGATGGCTGCTGATGAAGAACTAACTCCAAGCTCTGGTAAATATTCCATCTGTGTTCTGCTTCTAAAATGGAGAACTACACAACATCAAGTCCTTCATCCTGAAAATGTGAGAAGTTTCATCCAGTTTCGGACACTGGAGACTCCTTCTGATTAGACGTTTTTGACTTGTCTTAGAGTGTAAATTCGCCTCCTACCTCCAGGGTTGTTGGGGGTTTGAATCTTGCCTTCGGCCTGTTGAGTTAGCTTGGTGGGTTTACTCCAGTTTCCTTTAACTGGTCCACTCAACAGGTGCTCATTCAGACACTGGGCTGCTGCATATCTCTCCAGGGAGGTCTACCTCTGAGCAGCTGATCCAGAATGAAGCTATATGACTTCTTCTCAACCCTCCTGGGGCTGCTCCTTAATCTGCTCCCTCATGCCGCAAAGATGTATGCTGATTGTGCCCTAAGCCCCCCAGCAACCCCCCAAAAGACTCCAGAATGGATGACCGGAAGGAATTCAGGTACGAGAGTTATCTTCGTAATGCTATCAGTGACTTTGCTTTCTCCCACCTCCTTGTCACTCAGGGTTACTTTTGTTCCTCTCATCGAGGTCTACCTATAATTAAATTTAACCGCTTTTTAATACCGTCAGGATGCTGCGGCATTTCCCTTCGAGCGCGACACGGGGAGGTCTGGGTATTTGTGGGCTCCCGCCAGTGTAAGTGCGGCAATCGGACAAAGCCACAGCGGGTGCAGGGTGACCCAGGTAAAAACAGGGTCTCATTAAGATTTAACAGCTTCTCGACATGATACAAAGCGCTGAGCACATGATAAGAGGAATATTAATTTTCCCCTGTTAAAAACTGAACACACACTCGGCGAAGTGCTGCTGAGCTCCGATTGTTCTCAGCAGCAGCAGATTTAATCCATAATTCCATTCCAGAACTCTAATGGATTAGAAGTGCGTAATTTTTTTTTTACTTGATCTTAGAGGACGTGCCAGATTTATTAACAAGACGACCCAGCGCCTATACCAGTAATAGCACAATAGGGTCCGCCCACTTTGCTTTGAAGGTCGGGGTCGGAAATGATGCGAAGCGCGAACCCTTATCCATGACTACATGACAGGTAATGAGGTCGTGCTCTTTATGATGGCTAATTAAGAGGACAAACAAACTAATTACCTTGTCTTACCACCTACTACTGACACACACACAAACACACACACACAGATACACACACACCCAAACCAGGCATATGGTAAGCCAGCCTTGTGTGTGCCCTCATTTTCGGTAAAATTAATTAACGGACGATGCATGAATAATTAAAGGAGCATGCTGACATTACACGCGTCTCGGGGCAACGTTTATAAGGACAGAGAGGAGAAATGGTGAACTTTGACATCGGAGGAAATCATTACAAGTGTGTATGTGGGTGTGTGTGTGTCTGAGGGATGGGAATCCAGTTGAATGAGTGATTTCACGGTTGTCTCAGCGCGAAGATTTAACTCCTAGCTCTCGCTAAACGTTACGACCGCGTTTCTGAAAATTACAAGACTTGGCATCAACTTGTCTAAACTGACGTCTGATACTCCTTCTGATTACCGTGTTTGATGAGCAGTTACTATGGAAACAAACAGGTCTTAGAACAAACACATTTTGGACCAATCAGAAGCCAGGCTTCTAAATTCAACACTAAAAGTTTTCAAGCTGTTATGGAAGTACAAAAAAAATCTATTTTTGACTTTGCGTTAGGTCATCTTAAACCTACACACTCGTCTAAACTGGTCATCAGGTCAGTTCATCCTCAGCAATTTTCTACACCAGATTTCACCTCCCACAAGTGCCAGAGAGCTTATGCTACACTTCTTCTTCTTCTCAAAAAAAAACAAAACAAATTTTGACCCCGAGCTGCTCAGCTCTGCGCTTGAAGTGAGTCCTGTCTCACTCGTAAGCTCCGGGTGTATAAATATAACGCGCCTCGTTTCTTCGTCCCGGTTCGAAAGTGTACAGAGAAAGCCAGGCGAGCTGGAGATTAAGCGGCGATGTTTGCGCAGGGAGACGAGGACGGAGTTTACCCGAGACAAAGAATCACAGGAAAGGAGAGGAGATCATAAACGGGGGAACCTCGTGATGTTAGCTTTCCGCTAATCCGGGCGCTAATCTGGCCAACACGTTTGTGTCGTGTGTAGTGTGTGTAGAGCTCGGTGTTTCAGTGTGTCACATTACATTCATCCTATGGAGAGGGAAAAGACAAATGTGTGCCCTACATATTCCTTTTTTTTCCCTGAAAGGAAAAGCCTGCTGTCATCCACAAAAAATCTCTAAGGATTTCCCTTTAACTTACAAGATTTATGCCTTTTTCATAAGTATATGCACCCCTTGAGCTTTTGTATACTTTGTAGCCTTGATCTGGATTTTATGTCAAGTCTCGACACAAAAGCATGCATCGTAATAAAAAGCAAGGGGGCAGGGGGGGGGCGGGGGGGCGAAAGAAAGATAGCTTGGGATAGAATCTAATAGGGCGAGGAGAAAGTTCTAAAAAAAAAAAAAAAAAAAAAAAAGCTATCCTGGTATTTTGTGGGATATTTCAACATTTGTGATATATATATATATATATATATATATATCACAAATGTTGAAATATCCCACAAATTGATGACCCTATCAGTATAGGTTCATCAAAGAGCTCATTACTCTTTCTTTTGTTTATTTTTATAAAAAAACAAACATGTAAAACAACTGATGATGCAGTGATACGATTAGAGGAAACGAGACATTCTTTTCCTCCACCTGTGTCTAAGGAAAAAAAAAGAAGTAAACTTGGGTAGCATCTGTGCAACACAAATCCATGAAATCCGCTCAGAGATTTAGCACACAGCAAGCAAGCTGGACGAGGAATCGAACCCAGAGAAGCTCCTGTAGAGAAGTGGTGTGAGTGATGAAACCGAGTTTCTCATCTCGGCGTGATGTGGAGATGCGATAAAAACAGGTCCGAGCGTGGAGTCGAGGTAAGGAAGTGGTGATTCACAGTATCGCTGGCTGCTGACAAGTTGAAGGATGAGCAGCGAGGAGGGAGCATGCTCCGGCTTTGTGTATGGCGCCGATGATCTTATCAAACGCATGGCCTGTTTTCACTATTCCGTTAGAGACGAGACGGGAGTGTGTCAGAACAGGACGTTTGATGAATGAGCAGGGTTGAGAGTAGCATTCTTACCTTCGCCTGCCTGTCTATCGATCTGTATTGTGTTGAACTTTTTACCATTTTGTAGCGTTCACAACCTACTGTAGAACTGAAATAGACTAGCTGTCATAGATCTGCACAAAATAATCATAGGATTTGGGTGAAAGAAAAAAAATTGTAAAGGTAGCGAATAATCACTTATTTATGACTGCATAAGTATCCAGTTTTAAGTATCAATTTTTTTGAGTCACTATATTTTATTGAGAAATTTGTTGAACTAAACCTGATTGAGCCATATCTACCGTTTGGTTGAGGTATGCTGCATATTGCATTGTCTTTACAGTGTAATGATACTTTTAGCATGAAGTGACATCTCAACCATTTGGAAGAGACCTATTTTGAGATCAGTTAAAAAAAAACAACAACAATAACTTCAAAATAATAATTATTGTTAATATAATATTTTTTCCAGTATTTTAAAGGTGTAAACAAGACCTGATTAATTATTTTCCACAACTCACACACACAAAAAAACATTAAACATTATGCTTGGTTCCTCGGTTGTATTTCTATTTTATTCTTATTTTACCTGTTTACTGGCCCCTTTGTTGGATTGCCTTCTCTCTGCAGTGTCGTTGTCATGCCCTTTCCATTTTTTTAATATAATCTAAATCCTTGTAGGAATTTAAAATTATGGAATGTATGATAATGTGTACTAACCGAGTGGTGGAGATGGCTCTATGAGATTAAGGTTGACATTTTTTTTCTATAAGCTATAGTAAAATGTGGATTACCAAAAAGCTGAATTTTAACACCAATTTTTTAATGAGCTATATCCACCAATTGGTTGACGTATACCATCCTAAATAAAAGAAAAGTGTTTGGTACTTTATAACCAAATGCTGACTAATAATTTGTATATGGATATTTAACAGATGTTTGGTTGTTATAATGTTTGTTTAGTCTTGACTGTAAAGTCGACATCTAATAATACCCAATCATGACTATATGATTTTATAAACATATATATATATATACAATATCTACAGTATCTACAGCATAACACATGGGGTGAATTCTTAAGTAGGGGTGAATGTTTAAACATTCTGTTAAATCAGTTGATGACCTGAGGTCCATTTTAGTTCCAGGTTGTAACTAATATAGAAATACTCAAGGGGGTGAATATTTATCCACTACATAATATACAGTAGATTTCAATAAGACACTTGGAATAATCTATCTGGGAAAACACTGTTGCTATGGCGGCCACATGGCCGGTCAGCGACACACCAAGCGGAGACAGACCGCTCGTCTGGGTGGTAATAGGTTATCGATTGGAGAAGCTGTGAATCGGGGTGGTCTGAGCCGGGTCCCACTGACCGTCACAACAACGTTATTAAGGAAGATCAAAGACACGGCTGTGTGGAAAAATGTCACACTCTCATTCTTCACCTCCTTCATTCTCTTCACCTCCACTCCTTCATCTTCACCTCCGACACTCGGCTCCCGCTAATCAGCAGGTGTTAGCTATGATGCTATGACTGAGATGTTTTTGATGTTGGATTGTTGTGAAGAAACGAGATGTGTGATGTGCCCTTGCTTGTCACTTATGCTTTCTCTCTCTCTCTCTCTCTCTCTCTCTCTCTCTCTTTCACTTTATTTTAATTAGAAAAGCAAAGTTTCACTACTTTTGTTTGTTTAACCCCATTACAGACCGCTGCTGATCTCACATTCTGGTCATTTCATGCAAGCGCTACGGTGATGCGGCCATGTGCGGATTTGAAGCCGTGTGTCTACAGCGGATGTAGCGGTTACGGACCGATCAGTTTGCTAACGCACGCGTCCGTGTTTACATTTTCTCTATTTTCTCTTCGAGCTCCTTAAATCGGTATTTAATGAGGACAAGAGTGTAAATATTATCACTGCAGAAAGGATATATATATATATATTTTCTGTTTAGTCTGCTGCAGAAAACCTCATCTTCCCTTTCTCTCGCCTCACTCCGTTCTACACTTAGGTTCAACGATCTTTAGTTATTTATAAAGAGCAGTCTCTTTCTCTTCAAACCTTCTCTCTCTCTCTCTCTCTCTCTCTCTCTCTCTCTGTCTGAGACAAAGTTTCTCCCGCTCTTTCTCTCTGATCTGCCCCTCTAGCCCTTAAGCAGTCTTTTTCTGAGTAGTCTCTCCTGGAACAGTCTCTTAATCTCTTAACTGTCTCTAAACAGTCTCTCTCTGGTTAGTACATCTGGGAAATCTCTCTTAGAATTGTCTCTCTCTCTCTCTCTCTCTCTCTCTCTCTCTCTCTGAGCAATCCCTCTACCCATAAGCAGCTTTTCTCTTTGAGAATTCGTTAAAAAGTGTCAGCAGTCTCTCTAAACAGTTTCTCTCTCTCTCTAAGCAGTCTCTCTTTTTAATCAGTCTCTCTCTGAGCAGTCTCTCTTTCTAAACTCTATCTCTCTGAGCAGTCTCTCTTTCTAAACTGTCTCTCTCTGAGCAGTCTCTCTTTCTAAACAGTCTCTCTCTGAGCAGTCTCTCTTTCTAAACTGTCTCTCTCTGAGCAGTCTCTCTTTCTAAACAGTCTCTCTTTGAGCAGTCTCTCTTTCTAAACAGTCTCTCTCTGAGCAGTCTCTCTTTCTAAACAGTCTCTCTCTGAGCAGTCTCTTGCCAGCGTTCTCTTTTCCCTGTGAGATCAGACTCATACTCAGTAGGCTTTTTCAGCAATCTCTTTCTTTCTCTCTAAGCAGCTTGTATCTCTCTCCCTTTGAAAGCAGTCTCTCTCTCTCTCTCTCTCTCTCTCTCTCTCTCAGCACAACAGGCTGTTTGGCCTCCTGCCAAGTTCTCTGGCGACTGCTTATTTATTTATTTATTTTTGTTTCTTTAATCAGTAAATGTTTTAGTTAAAAAAAAAAAAGTTTACAGTGAGTGAGAGAGCGAGTGGGTCCCATGGCCTCTGAGGCCGGTGTGGAGACTCTGTCCCTCCGGCATGGCGTCAGGTGTGTCCTGGAGGACGGCGTGCAGATTGAGGATGGGTTGTTAGCGGTGAGGGAGCAGGTCGGGTGCGAGGACATCTACTCTGCCCTCCGGATGAATAAGGCCGTGGTGGTTTTTGTAACCAGGGTCGACCTCGCGAGCGCACTGACACGGAGCGGAATATGTGTGAGAGGATCCGCTGTTAAATTCACCTCTCTGTCTGGTGATCTCCAATGTGCCTCCGTTTATGAAGGACGAGTCAATAATGAGGGAGCTGGCTCGCTTCAGGACGTTCGTCAGCCCCATGAGAGCCACATCCCGCTCTGGTGTAAGAGCTCCAACATGCGGCACATCCTGTCCTTCCGCCGGAGAAAACAGGAGGAGACGTCCGGTACAGAACCGACGAAGGAGAGTGAGGAGGCCGGGTGCAGCACCGCGCACACACACCTGTAGACATAGAGGAGCAGGAGGACCTATTCCTACAGCTGTCCAAAAAACTGGAGGAAATGGGTAGTAAAAACGTTAAAAGAACTAAAAAAAACTACAGGTAACAAAAAACAAACCGTCACCCAGAAGGAAGAAGAAAAAATGGACAACAGCTGAAACCAAACCACAAACTGTAAATAAAAGTGTAAATTAAAAGACAAAAAAACTGAAAAAAAAAAAGACTTGTTAATAGTAGGGAAGTGGGGTAGGGGGTTTAGTGTGTGTTTTTATATTTAAAAAAAATTTAATACTGTATGTGTGTGTGTACATCTGTGTATGTGTATATATGTTTATGTATATATACTCAGCAAAAAAAAACAAAGGGTTTAAACAATGTTTTCCCTGCATGTTCAATTAACTATAATCAATTAATTAACATGCACCTGTGGAATGGTCGTTAAGACCTTAACAGCTTACAGAAAGTAGGCATTTAAGGTCACAGTTCTAAAAACGCAGGACACTAAAGAGACTTGTCTACCGACTGTGAAAAACACCCAAAGAAAGATGCCCAGGGTCCCTGCTCATCTGCGTGAACGTGCATTAGACATGCTGCAGGGAGGCATGAGGACTGCTGATGTGGCTAGGGCGATAAATCGCCATGTCCGCACCGTGAGACGCCTAAGACGGCGCTACAGGGAGACGGGAAGGACGGCTGATCATCCTCGCAGTGGAAGACCACGTGTAACAACACCCGCACAGGATGGGTACATCCGAATATCACACCTGCGTGACAGGTACAGGATGGCCACAACAACTGCCGGAGTCACACCAGGAACACACAATCCCTCCATCAGTGCTCAGACTGTCCGCAATAGGCAGTCCATGAGGAGGAGATGCACTGCAGTACTTCAAGCAGCTGGTGGCCACCAGATACTGACTGGTACTTTTGATTTTGAGCCTCCCTTTATTCAGGGACACA